>NW_022885197.1:0-14514 GCF_011952205.1 Bombus bifarius
GAAATTACGATTTCGGCGTACGCGCATCATTGAAGATCGAAGGATCAACGGACCCAGTGCGAATCTTTGCTACTACGAAGCCCTGCAGCAACTTTCAACGTTCCATTACGGTGAAACTAGACGAGAGGACTACGGTCAGCGCAGAGCAAGCCTACGAATAAGATTCGGAATCTAGAACCAACCAGAGAGGAAACATCCCTGATACTCCTCAACGGTCATAGCTACTACGGTAAGCTGAAAAATCTGGATTCATTTTCACGATACCGTGTGAGAAAACCCAGTTTCTCAAGCGCTTCGAGTTCAAATAGCAACAGTAGTTCAGAATCAATAAGCTCAATTAGAATCATGCCCACATCACGAAAAGACAAAGTCGAAACTATTGAAACCGTTTCTACAAACGGAGGTACGGACAATTCGATTCGTGCCATACTCGACGTAATACAAAAACAAATTGAAATTCTTGCGCAACGTGTAGAAGAGACACAACGGACGGCCGACAGTGAAAATAAGAAGCGTGCAGCGGAAATAGAACTATTAGGCAAAAATATCTCTAAAATAAAAATAGGACGCGACGCTACTACAGAACTAGGCTCCCTTATTACTATGGACGAATCTGTTGCCGCGAGAGATAGAACTTCCCCACCATGCGTTCCAATTCGAACAGAAGAATTCAACCATCCCTCTTACGAAGACCGTCCACCGCAATTCGCCTCTCCGAGCTTACGGACCAAAGACGCGATAGTATGTATTCCGCAATTAAACGGCGAAGACAATATCTGAGTAGAAGAATTCATACGCGAAGTACGCGAATTACGAGCCATGTGTAGCGAACCCACGCTACTATTAAAAATGATCAAAATCGGGAAAATCACGGGTAAAGCCGCAATGGCCATCTGCAATATATCGATATACGAATACGGACACCTGTACGATGCCCTAAGACGAAACGTAGCCACCCAAGACTCTGTTAGAGAACATCAAGACCAGCTACGCGAAACGAGACAGCGTCACGACGAAAGTGTGCAAAGTTATATCATCAGATTCCGCAGAGCACTCAATAAGTTACAATACAGTATAACGAACGAATACCGTGACGAAATTACTAGACGAGCTATGAACGACAGGATTTTAAAAGACTCCGTGATCGATTTTATCCGAGGCCTGAAAGGCGAAATAGGACAATTACTACTCGCCAATCCACCATACAATATCCTTGAAGCCGAAAAGAAAGCCACCGACATCGAGCGATTCTTCAGGGAAGATCGAAATCGACGACTAAAACCAATAGAACGATTACGACTTCCTGAGCAGCAACGACTAACAACCAATAATCCTAATCCGATCACTAAAAAACCAACTCCAACACCCAATCCAATGCCAAGAAGCTTCCGACAAACCGAACAAATACCACTTGCCCAAAGGACACAATTAAAATGCTTCAAATGCAACCAAATCGGACATGTCTCCAGTCAATGTAAAAATTTTCGAACACCCAGCCAATTTCCGAGACCACCAGCAGTCCACAATCTCGAGACACACAAGGAAGAAATAGAGGAACCAATAGACCAGACCTACGAATTAACGCCACAACAGGAACACTACCCACAGTACTTTTACGATCCGACGGACAGCGACATAAATTCCTCATTGACAGCGGAGCAGGAATTAATATACTCAAGCGAAGATGCGTATTACGACTAAGAATAACAAAAGAACGGAAATTCTCGATGGGACACTCTAAATTTAAAACCAACGAACACGCTTTGATAAAACTATTTGGCAAAACTCTAGAATTTTTTGTGGTAGAAGACAACTTTCCAATTATATAATTTATATTGAATTATAAATTCAAATTTGAACTCTCGAATCAACAATTAAAACTTGACAATAATATACTTTTATTGCAACAGGAAAACGACGTACCTCCAAAATAAGCAGTGTCAAAAACAGTCTACCTGGAAGGAAAACCGACAACGATATGCTTTATCAATGGTGGTGAGTGCCCAGCCAAAATGACTAATTTTATCGAAAATTCAAATACGTATGATCAAGTCTCCACGTTTAAAGATTTAGTTAGACTTTCGCATATAGAGAAAACTCTCCGTGAACCAATCGAAAAGATATTGCTGTTCTACCTCGACGTATTCAATCTAGAGACCGACTTATTACCATGCACTAATCTTGCTAAACACACAATAACGTTAAAAGAAAATAAAATCATTAACACAAAATCTTACCGACCGCCTGAATGCCATAAAGAAGAAATCAAACGACAAATGGACGAAATGCTACAAAAGAACATTATAGAACCATCTGATTCTCCTTACAATTCACCAGTCTGGGTAGTACCAAATAAGGCAGACGCCTCAGGGAAACAGAAATGGCGAATTGTAATAGACTTCAGAAAAATAAACGAACTAACTGACCAGGACGCATATCCATTACCTGACATAGACGACATACTATCCCAACTAGGCAACGTAAAATTCTTCTCAGCCCTCGATTTATGCTCCGGATTCCACCAAATCCCAATGGACATAGACTCTAAAAAGTACACAGCATTCTCCACACCACAAGGACACTATCATTACAATAGGATGCCATTCGGTTTAAAGAATGCACCTGCAACATTTCAACGCATGATGGATACCGCGCTAAGAAGACTCATAAATAAACATTGCTTCGTATATTTAGACGACATTATAATATTCGGACAGTCGATTGAAGGGCACAATAGCAACCTCGCGATAGTATTGCAACGCCTACGCGAACTCGGACTCAAAATACAGCCGGACAAATGCGAATTTCTCAAACCAGAATTAGAATATCTTGGACATATAGTAACCGCCGAAGGTGTAAAGCCAAATCCCAAAAAATTAGAAGCCGTTAGCAATTTCAAACAGCCACGTAATCCCACAGACATCAAATCGTTCTTAGGACTAGCAGGTTATTACCGTAAGTTCATCAGAAACTTTTCTAAGATCGCGAAACCATTGACCGAACTTACAAAAAAGGAGACACCATTTCATTGGACAGATAAAACCCAGGAAGCATTCCAGACATTAAAAGACAAACTCTGTTCATCACCCGTACTAAAATTCCCAGACTTTGCGAAACCATTCACATTAACGACTGACGCCAGTAACGAAGGTATAGGTGCAATCTTATCACAGGACGGACATCCATGTTGTTATATCTCGCGAACTCTAAACCCACCGGAACGAAATTATTCCACTAGAGGAAAAGAACTTTTAGCAATAGTATGGGCCGTGAAACGCCTCCGACAATATCTGTTAGGACGGAAATTCCTCATCCGAACCGATCACCAAGCACTAAAATGGTTACAGAATTGCAAAGACCCCTCATCACGCTTGATGAGATGGCGATTAGAACTAGAAGAATACGAATACGACATAGAATACACGAAAGGAAAAGATAATACTGCAGCCGACGCACTATCTAGAATACATGTTCTGACCAGACGACGCGAAAATTTGAACATAGAACTCGATAAAAAATATCACGATTGGGAAAAATCTACCGACGCGTTACCCAAAATTCTCAAAATGACTCCGAACCGTAAATCTTTCTATCAATTATTCAAAACAGAGCTAGGAAATTACGACAGAATCGAATGGTTAACTAAATTAAACGAAATTATTCATATAAACGAAAAGATAGGTATAGGCGACGACAGTTTCACAGAGACCGAAAAGAACGCGATCAAACAAATTTTACTATTCCTGAACGACACCGTAAAAGAATTAAATTTTGCATGGGAACCAATTCAAACATATAGCGACGAAGAAATAGACGAATTATTGAAAGAAAATCACGATTTAGTAGGACACCCCGGTATACAAAAGACATACGACCGCATTCGTGAACGGCACAGAGTACCAGATTTGATGAAACGTATACAACAACATATAGAATCATGCGACACCTGCCAAACATCTAAAACTACACGTATCAGACCGCGCGAAGAACCTTGTATCACCGACACACCCCTCGAACCAAACGATAAAATTGCTATGGACTTATTAGGCCCACTGAAAAAGACGAAAAAAGGCAATCAGTACATTCTATCCATACATGACGAATTGACAAAATACTTAATACTCGTACCACTAAAAACTCAGCAAACGGAAACAATTTGGAACGCACTCTTGAATCATTACATTTACATCTTTTCCGCTCCAAAAAAGATATTAACTGACCGCGGACAGAATTTTATATCTAGTTTAATGTAGCAGTACGAAGACGCGTTCAAAATCAAACATATCAAAACGACATCCTTCCACCCACAAAGTAACGGATCGTTAGAACGGACACACGCAGTAATAACAGACATGTTAAAATCGATACAGCGAAATTCGGATGAAGAATGGGACGATCAACTTAACTTTGTATGCCTTGCATATAACACAATGATACACGACTCTACTGGTTACACGCCATTCGAACTCACATTCGGACACCAAGCCAATCATCCCTCCACAATATCCAAGAATCCCCAACGCACATACGCAGACGAAGTCACGTTCCGCAAAAAGGAATGGGACTCTAGACTCCGACACGCTCGCGAAACATTGATCAAAAGTAAACAGCGATATCAGCGCGATCAAAAACGTAAAATTATAAAACCTCAATCAGTTTTCAAAGAAGGAGACTCTGTTTTAATACATAACGATCATAAAAGGCATAAACTTGATGTGGAATGGTTAGGACCGTACACGATTGATAAAGTATGTACTCCATACTATCTGATTCAAGACAAAAAGATACACGGTAATCGTTTAAAACCTTACTTTCCAGGTCGACGCTCCTCTTTGCCGGAATAGTATCCGCGCAAATAAATATTACACCATTAGAAGGAAACTCTGTATTCGTAGAAAACATAGGAAAAGGATATTTATACAGCGACACTGCCAATGTAATAGTAGGATTAGACACTAGCGACATATACGAACAGATAAGCGCAATAGAATCATATAAATTAACGATAGACTCACGTGCAATCAGCAAACAATACGTCGAAGAGTTAGGCGGATTACAAAATCGCATCAATAACCTAAAACAACTCGCAAAACACTTGAAAGCGTTAACACATACCCGGAGCACACGAGGTTTGCTTAACATCATAGGTTCCGTATCGAAAAGTCTGTTCGGGACTCTCGACGATGATGATCTTACGCTCATAAACAAAAATATGGACAAACTATTCGATGATAATAATAAAATCAAGACCATAATAGCTAATCAAACAGCACTTATTAGAAAAATTGTAAACTCAGAAAACCTAAACCACTTAGAGAGATCATATAGTGATATATTAAAATTACAACAGCAGGCAAATATCGATAGATCTATGCTTAAGATGATCATGAAAGTCGACACCGCGATGCAAACTTTACACTTTCAATTAGATGAAATACTTAACGTCATGATATTAGGCAAACAAGGAATAATTAGTCCACAAATACTTGACCCCAATGAATTCATAGAAAATTACGCCAAGGCAATAGGTAGCCAGATGTACAACACCGCGATTTCTGCCAAAACCGAACATTTTCAATTCATACTCGACATCAGTGATCTTAAAATCTTCACAATAGATGACAAAATATTTTTCAAAATCATAGTACCTTTAGTCTCTAACACAGAATGGAACATATTACAAGTATATCCTATCCCGAGTAAAAGAAATGGAGTATTTTTGGCTCCAGTAGTCGAACATCAGATATATTTAACTTCAGGTCTTTCATTTATAAACGCTGATATCGAGTATTTCAACAAACTTTGTAAGAATCGAGCCGGAACCACTATATGCAAACAAACACTACCAATCCATGACAGAAATTCAAAAACCGATTGTCGCAGCGAAATAATAAATTTCAAACCACACATTGAACATTGTCAAATAACTGTACTTAAGATTGAAGACATTAGCTTTATACCGCTCAAAACTAGCAACTGTTACATTGCGATACCAGCAAGTCCGATAGAAATAGACACAATTTGCCAAACGAAACATACCTTACAAAAACTTGACAAGCCTTCCATCATAAGAGCTAACACTTCTTGCGATATATTGTACAAAGACGAACACATGCGTATAGGCGAAACAAAAAACGAAGTCATATACGAAATCAAAACAAAAACCCTAGCGCTCAAAACAAACGATAGTTTCACTCATCTATTAGATAAACTCGAGCGAGCACCGAAGATAATAGATAATTTACAAGGCTATAAAACAACGATCGATAAAATAGGCGACGAGATAGAAGCTCTTAATTTCGAATATAGAATAAAAAATATACAGTATTGGGGACTAACCACGCTCCAGATATTAGGGTATATAGCATTAGGCATACTAGGTATATATGGATTAAACAAAATAGGGGTATTCAAATGCATCAGGAAATGTATACCGAACAAATTATGTATCAATTTATTTTGCTGCCGAAATGAAACTGTAATCAACAGCCACAATGCGACAGCCCCACCAGTACCACTCACCCTGGGCTCAACACCCAACATCTATATTCCAACCAACACATACCACTCAGATGAAGAGGAGGAATCAGCTGTACTTTTCAAGCCACGTCAAGTCCGATTCCACAAAAGTCTTCTGAAGAAAACTTGAGGGATCAAGTTCAATCTAAGAAGGGGGGAATGTCACAGACGAAATTCGAGCAACTGTATATAACAAACCGAAATTCCGAACGCCTTATCGCGTGTGACCGTCCGGTCAGCACCCGTTCTCAGCCGCCTGAGTGGCATTCGATCACTCCAGCCGTTCTCCGAATTTTACACTAAGTATAAACAAAACCTTCTCCCACTCCAACGAATGGAAGAATATAAATGCTCCCTTCAAAATCATCCAGTCAGTCTAATAAAAAAATTCTTAACTAATCCAAGTATCGAAAGTGTATCATCGCGAACCGAAAAAATTGTATAAATTGAGTAAAAAATAAAAAGAACTTTATCTCCTTTTCGGAAATTAACAAGTTCCTTACTTTTTACCTTAATTTTACACGGCAGGCGCGTGCATGCTCTTCCGAGAACTCGGCGGAAGAAACGTAAGGATATGGATGGAACATTGGGCACGTCGGTGTCGCGCCTTGACAGCGTAACGCTTTGTATCGAGAAGCTGCTAGAAAGTTCCGTGGCACGTGACGTTACACAGACATCTACTCAGGTCACACTCATTATAGAGAGTGGGGGTTCAAAATCTTTACAAGCGCCACAGGTCACTAAGGCAGTTAGTCTGTGAATAACTGGCCAACTGTCTACATTCCAGAACGCACATTTATAGCTCTCGAAATAATTGTTTAATAAATATCACATTATATTATTTCAACATAAACATTGTGTCTTCCACAGAATATTAATCCTAATTCCAAGATTAAATTCTAACACTAAATATAGGTAAATGCAATTAAATAGAGTTAAATATACCGTAATGAAATATATTTAGTTTATGAAACTTTTCCTACATTAAATGGGAAAATTATTCGCATAGTTGGAAATTCGTGTAGTATCTATAATAAAAATTTATAAAATAACAAGACAGCTCAGAGGACTTTTCAATATTTTTTATTTCGGTATATATACTGCATTTCCATTAATCTTCGTTTCAGATATTTTTAAAAGTTACTTATTAATATCACTTCTAGTCATTTTTTAACATTATTCGATAAAGTTACATTAACAAAATCGTGTTTTTCAATTATACCATTTACTACTCTTTATCTTCATGATTATAATTGATTATACAAGTATCCCATATATCGTAGTGAAGCAATTGTGTATAGTTGTAGCATTGTAAAGTTATGACTCGGAGACAACAAAATCGTAAAAATTCTTAAAAAAATTGGTTGACAGAATATCCTACCAAGTATTATTTTCAGCGAAGCAACAGGTTTTGTCAAACGTATAACCTTTATAAATTTCTGACGTAAAGTATTTCAAATCTATCTTCTCCAAAAAGAAGAACGTCGTAGGATAAAATTGTACATTTTAAAATGTACATTGTAAAATTATACATTTTCGATTTATTTCTTCACGTAGAAAATTTTACCTTATCCTTTATAGTACGATTAATGAGACGCACTAAATATTTGAATGCTACGAAACTCGTAAGAACCAGTTGTACTATACTTTAACCAGTTACACATACTAAACGGTATCAAGTAACTTATCGATCAGTATCGCTTTCCTTTAATATGAAAGAACGAAATAAACGTAGAACAGAATTTTTACGAACAGAGAAAGTATCAGGTTGTTCGGAAAGTGTCTTTCTTTCGCAAGCGTGTCTTTTACAAGGATGCACCTTCGTACAAACGTAAAACCAAGTCTGTGAAATTTATCTCAACAGAACAAATTGGATCGTACGTAATTCGATAAAATAATATAAAACAAAAAGACGTTGTGCGTCTATTATTTCCTCATAAAACGAAAGAAACTTTTTGGACAAGCTAATAGTTTTCGAAAGATTTACGACTTGTCTATGGAAGACGAGGGATTGAAAGAACGCCGAAGAATGAGGTTCAATGGATGAACCAGCAGGAAGTTCTCGAAGCAGCCGCGAATCGCGAGTACCCCCTCGAAAAGAGATGAAAGTGAATCGAAACTGTAAGACTGTTACGACTTTTCCTCTCCGATATTCGTGAATTGAATCACGGTCAACTCAGCTTGAAAGAGAAGTTCGATTAAAAATCTTCTATTGTTAAATTCCTTAGTCACTCAGGCAGATCCATGCGATTAACTCTTAATTAGTATTCTTGGTACAGCAATAGTTACTCAATTTTAGAGTTTCAATAATATACGTTGATTTGTATTTCGTACTTTACGTAATAAGTATCATTGATATTATTTACGGCGTAACACTAAATAATAATTTAAATTTCAATATTGAAATTCTGTAATCATATATTAAAATATTGAAATTGTATACTGAAAGTATTTCATTCTGTTAGCTTAATTTGCTCAGGAGCCACGCTGATCACCTTCATAAATTCAAGCACAGAGAAAAATAACAGAAAACAATTACAAACGCTTTTGAAAATTTACCTTGGAGCCTGTGACTTTTTACAATTCCTTGCGATAGATAATTGCAAATTTGGAAAAATAGATCGTTCGTTTTTTAGCATGCTGAATATTAATTATATTCTTAAATAATTAAATCGAGGAATTTTATATTAATTTTATATTTTTCACAAGGCTGATCAGTTTCTCGTGTGAAAATCTCAATGAAAAGAATTGATATGCTATTGTTAAATTAATCCTCGTCTTAAATCCTCGTTACTGATCTAATTTATACAAAATAAGGTTACACACTTGCAACAATAAAGAAGCTATAGAGCGGCGAAGATATCCTCAAAGAAGGAGAGAAGAATCAATTATACGAGCCATTATTCGCCACTTACCTAATCTTAATCTAAATCTTAAATCTAACTGCACTTAATCTTAATCTTAAATCTAACTGCAATTGTCCTTTGTTAATTTTATGATTTCCATTACGCGAATCGAGTTGAGTGTAAAAATTCTGTTTTACGACTAAACCATATTTACGACTAAACGAATCCTTACAAAACATATATATAAACATAAACATATATATAAACATTATAATGCAGAGATTGGAACACAATTCAATTTCGTGGACAGCATGTGTTCGTGATCAATCGACGCGTCAGATAATTTATTATTGAATAAACTGGCCGGTGGCGTCTGCGTTTCATGATTGGCAAGTCGATAACGATACAACCGATAGGTAACCGAAATAAATGTTCTACATCTGCGAAGTAGACGTTGTTCTACTAAGCTTTCGACGAGTGAATATTTCTCTTCTTTCTTTCCATCGATAAATCGCGTATCTCTTAGTAACATTCAACTAAATTTTACAAATTTCACCATAGGCAGAGTAATTCTATAGCCGAAAGATAAAAAAAAAGAAAAAAATGGAACAGCGAAAGAACCAAGTCAATTTCCCTCTTTCATCCAGTTTCAGAGCGAAATACGACATATATGATATTTTCATGCTTCAATTTACGATCAAAGGATATTCAGAGTCGCAACTTTTTATCGAATCGAAACTCCCAAGCTGCATGTTTCACGCAGAGGAAATGGGAGAAAGAGTTACATAAACACTGATAAGTGAGCCAGTGAGAAGTTAAATTGATCGATTCCATTTTTAAACAAGTTTTTTCGTTCTAAGATCCCATCGACTAAATCGCTACACTCACTGCTGATATTTATTTAAATTTATGTTTTTATAGAGCGCGACGAAAGAGAAGAACCTAGACAGAAATTTATTTTACTTACTGAACTATTAATAGCTGCTAGACTTTGCATATTTGTACACCTTCGCGCGTATTTTTACATCTTTCAATTTACCGTAAAACCTTATTCACATTGAACTCTTCAGAAACCAAACGATTAATCTCCATAGAGTCAACCTTCTTTACAAACAAGGTATTTCTATATTGCAACTATTTTGAAACATATACACGTATGAAATATAAACATATTTTTCATCCTAATTCCGGACACTCTTTTCACATGGATTTCGTCAAAATTATGCGGCCTTGCGATTAAAAGAAATTTTCTCGAGAAGTGTCGCGATTAGGCAACTTATTGGTATTAACAGATTATTAACAGAAAGACAAAATAAACTCCGTTACACAAATCGGATGATCAAGTTTTCGGAGGAGAAAGAGAAAGAGACAGAGAGGGGGAGAGAGAGAGTGAGAGAGAAACAAGATTTATTGAAGGGAGGATGAGGGAACGGAAACACTTTGAGGAAACACTTTGAGCTCTATGCTTCGACCTGTCCAGCCGCCAATCGAATTAGCGTGCCATCCAGCATTGATTTTGCGTCCATATCGTGGAACCATGCCGTATTTATTGTTTACCAGGTTTCCTGTGTCCTATGAATTTCAGTTTTTCCGCAAGATGCCGCAAGATGCAGCTCGTTTTCCTTAGACTCCGATGTGAAATCGCGCGAAAAAGTAAGAATGAAGGCGTTTCCATTGGATCGCGATTGCACTTTATCGTATTAATTAACTCGACATTACAGCGTAGTCCTAGAAAATCGTATTAATCGAGGTAATCCGATGCAATTGATTCACGGCCAGCGTACTGCTGCGCATCACGCGAGTCGTTGTCTCAATTATTGAATTGCTCGTTGCGAAGTATTGTAGCGGAACCTCGGAAACGAAATTAACGATGTAATTGGGGACAGGATGCATTGTAACGATGGAAAATATTTTAGTCATAACAGCTAATTCGAAGGTTGAAAAATATCGATCGAACTGTTTGCTGGTGTTCGCCCAAGGATTCGAACATGTAGGGGTATAGTGGTTGAACAATTAGATCTGGTCATATCTGTTAATTTTTCTGTCGTTATTGCATAATTCATTGTATTCTTTGGTTTACTATATACACGTATCCCGTTTGATAAATTATATTTCTAATTTTCGTTAATAATATTAATACTTTGCATTCGAAGGTTTCATTTATTCATATTACCAGATACTCCAAGTAATTTCAGTAGAAAGAACGTGTTTTCGTATAATTGGTTAAATATATGCGTAGAATGAAGAGTCATAGCCGCATCACTCATCACCTACTCACTCACTCACTATCATCGCGCAGTGCGATACGATTTTGCTTGGTAGTGTAATATATCTTCGGCCAATACGTCGGTTTATTTTTCTGATTGTATCTTACCTGTTCGTTGCAAGAATACGTGAGATAATTATGATTTGACAGGTTAAGGACAAATTTTTAATTTATTGATTTATTAAATTTTTAATTTATTAATTATTTAATTTATTTGATATTATTAGCGGAGCCCTCGATTGCGAAGGGTTATAGTAGCGTCGAATAAAATTGAAGTTGTTAATAGATCATTTTCTGATATTATATTTCAATGGATCTTCGTGGAAATTGAAATAATGTCTGATTCTATTATTTATCTTAGAAAACTTGAAAAACTAATTAATTATTCGTATCGAATTAGTAATATTCGTTTGTTTGTAAAATGTACTTGTCAAGATAGTATTATATAAAAATGCTGAATCTCGACAGGTTAATTTCTCATGTGAGTTTTCACGAAGCTTGAAAAAATAGAATTTGTAATTAGTGTTATTTGCAACAGACATTTATTTTCCCTGAAACCTATGTAGGTCACAAATATTCCTAGTAGCAATGCGTGTGAACTACATTCGCTTCTCTATGTACGTACATATGTACTCTCAAAATTTCATTAAAATCGTTCTTACGTTATTTTAAAATCCATTCTAAAATCGATTCTATGGTGACAACCAACGGTGTAACTTTATAATTCGACGAAATTTTCCAATGCATTTCAAACAGACAAATTTTTACAATCCCAATATAGAGAAGGTATAAAAATAAAATAGTTATTTTTCTTGCTCGGTTCTAGATGAGAACAATAAAAGTTGCGTGGACAGTGATTAAATTGCTTTAAGGAGAAACCTCCTATCTTTTGTTTTATATATTGACTTTTTGTTGCAATATTTTCCAAGAGCTTCGACTGGCATCGAGTCGTATAAAATCGTAGAAAAAGGCGCTAGTATTCTTTATAGTTGCATAGCTTCCATCATCGCCTGGGTAATAGGCCTCGCTTCGTCTTTGACGCGACAATCTCGTTACCAAGACTTCGATCTTCGAGTTGCTTAATGCGATATCGACATCAGAACGATGCCTCGACGAGCAATTCATCAAAAAAGTTTTTTAAATTTTATTCGTGTAATCTCGAAAGTGACTCGATATTGACCGAGAATAATACGATGTTTCATTTATTTGACGAAGCTTGGGTGAAAATTTTCCGCCGACAGATTTTTGATTGCAACCAACGACATTTGAAATTACTGACACGAGAAATAGAAATTTATTGTCATAACTAGCAACGTTGTAAATTGTTCGTATTTGCTTTGATACGAAGATGAATGGGAAATTATTAAAATTTAACAATTTAATAGCATTTACAATTATTCGTATTATCTCATTTAATTATATCATAATTGACAATACAGAAGTGTCACTGTTTCTGTATACCTAAATATATTATGTAGTATCGTTTGTTTTTTTACAATAACTGTGCAATTCCATCGTATTGATGCCTTTTCTACTGTAATTCTACTCCTAACTAATTACATTGAATCAACGTCAGTCATTCGCATAATAACAATTCTATTCCCTGATATTCCCAACCCGAAAGCAAATATCCTCTTCCAAATTGTTGCGTATGTGTAACCATCCGATTTCTATAGTAATATATTAGCCGTACTGTATTATGTGGATTCTTCGTTGTACGAACGTAAGTAGTCAAGTGAAATTTGTGATGTTCCTTGATCTATGTATGTTACGATCAGTTTGCAACAGGTAACGACAGTTTTCCCAAGTGGTTGCACGTTCAGCAAGAAATTAATCAGCAGTGAAGAAAAATATAAAGTTCCCCTGTATTTCTAACTTTGTACTCTGTAATGTCACGGTTTCTAATCTTTCATCCATAGTTCACACTTTAAGAAAAATTAATCAATTACATTAATTACGTTGCTTAAAATCATCGAATTTATCTAGTCGGTTAAGCGTGTAAAATCGACGAACGGAAGATTATTCAATGAGAAAACTCGACATTACCAAAATGAACGTTTGCCCATGTTGATGTAGCATTTAAAGTAGCCATGTTTGCCCATGTTGAAGTAGCATTTCTATTCGCCTCCATATGAACCCATTGAATAATCGATACGAGTTGCTCGTTACACGGTAATTCCTTGCTTGCAAATTTGAAAGCCACCCCCATAGGCCCTGTTAATCGGTCAGACTAGCGCAGAGACGCGTTTCATTTGCTATAATTCGATCTTCGGACGGTTTAGTTATCGTCGCATTTTGACGCTGCTTACCAGCAGATTAATCTCTAGCAAACAATTGATAGGCGTCACAAACAGACCAGTTTCTTCGTAGTTAGCGAGTCTCTGGACGTTCAGAATATGAGGATCCAGCTGATCCACCATTACAATTAATCGGATTAATTCTCACTCCCTCTCGCCAAGGGATATATGTAATTGATTTTCTGAATCAGGGATGGCTATTCCGATAATATACAGTAAATATAAAATATAGCGAAAATACATAGTAAATCGAATTTTTCCTTTTCATTTCTTAACTTTATCTGTTCTCAAGATACATAGCTTTTGCAGTTTTCCGTAATGGGACAGAAAGCGGAACATCTTTAGGCTACCATCTTTTTCTTTTTACAATTTAAATTCGTTTCTTCAATGTCCGTTAGAACATTTTCCAGCCAATATTTTCTAAAATTTCACACGTATCCTTCCTTCGCTATAAGACGCGAGATACACGTGTACTTCAGCATCGACGTGTCTTCAACTCATCGACGCCTCTTTCTCGGCGTTTCCCATAGTCCGTTTTCCATTCTGTCCGCGTTTCATCCCCCGACCACATTTTCTGTGCAACGTG